>NC_056745.1:1418514255-1418544255 GCF_019279795.1 Protopterus annectens
GGCATTCATAATGTACATCAGCAGACTAGTCTTTAATAATTAGTGTCTAGTCACAATACTAACAGCATAAGTAACACATCTCTGTAGTCTGATGTGGCCATAAAGTCTGCAGTGGAGTTTACAGGCAGTGGGTTAATGCTTCCTAAATTATCCTTTGATGAAAATGCCAGTGTTGCTCCCTATGTCACAGCGCTGTACCTCACCCCACACACACATGTATGCAGAGATACACTAGGTAAATGCTGTGGCAAAAAAGATGATGCCATCTAATAGTTTTTCTACAACGTCTGCATGAATACAAAGGATATTTGTATCCTGTATACTGAAAGTCATAATAATGTGGCAAGACTGTTGTATTGGGGATTGTGCAAACATTATGGTATTGAAGTGGCTGAAAAACACTGGAAACATGAGCGACAAAGCATCATAGAAAATGAAGACGTCTACATTACATGGGATCATCCATTACCAACAGTTCAAAAGATAGATGCTAGAAAACTGGATATAGTGGTCCATGAAAAGAAGACAAAACTAGCATTGATCATTGAAATCACTATACCCAGTGACTACAGTGTCTTGCATACAATGAGACAGTCATAAAATATCAGGATTCGCAAGCAGAAACGAGAGCAATGTGGAAGAAAGCTACCGAGACAGTTCCAATAGTAGTAGGAGCAACAGGTCTTATAAAAAATAATCTACAATTATATTTAGATATGTTACCAATCCATGTAAGCCCGTATGAATTGCAGGAGGAGTCATTACTGGGCACATTGCAAGTGCTGCGAAGAGCACTTTTGGCTGACATCAAAGAATGAAACAATGATAATTTCATGAACTTTAATCATACTCTGACTTAGGATTGGAGTCCATTACTGTCGCGGTATTAGAAACCCAAAAGATTTGGAGAAGTAAAAAAGATATTTAGTATTGATTTTGCTCTCTGTAGTATTTGAAATATTTAATACAGTGTAAAAATATTGCAGAGGGATTTAACTGAATATAAAGAAGGTAAAGCATACCCACCCCCAAAGAAAATATATAAGCAGGTTTCAGGTGAAGGGGAGAATTGAAATGAGTATGTGTTTATTCAAGAAAACGTGAATTCCAACGATATGCATACCCACACTTTACAACAGCCCCCTCTGAGAAGAAGCGAATTAATTGCACAGAAGCAGGGGTACTTCAGCAACTACAATCAGTACAATCAAATACAGGGGAGGGGGAACAGGGGGAGAGGATGGGGCAACAATATAACTTTTGTGAGAAACAACAGTCAGATGAGAGGACAATATATACAATAGTGAATTCTATGGATAAGTCAATGAACATTATTACCACAGAAGGGTGCAAAAGGTAACAAAAGGTAACTTTAACATTTTCAACTACACTGATTTAATGATTACTGATGAATATTCTACTCTGTTCACAAGGGGCTTCCAATTTGTACATAACAGGCCTTTGAGTTTGGTAAAAACTTTGGTGGATGTTAAAATGTTTTTGAGAAAGTTAAACTTGAATTTGATATTTAAAGGGGAAAGGGGTGATTAGCAAGTGTTAGGTAGAGCAAGCACTTTCAACCTCCCACTTAATCCAGCTTTAAAGATTTTTGAAGAGCTGGTTGAGAAAGATATTAGGAAATTGAACATGAAAAAGAATGTGGTAAAGAACTTAACAGACACAGAAGAAGACATTATTGAAACACTAAGTAGGATTAAATGCAGAGCAATGAAACCTGATAAAGGAGGTGGGGTAGTGTTGATGTATGTAACAGATTATGAAATAAGGATGTTTAACGATGAAGAAAAATACAGCATAGCCTCTAAAAATGAAATAAATATTGCATACGCTAAAACTGACTATTATTTAAAAGACCATCTATTACAAGGTGCATTGGACAATAACTTATATACATTTCTGCATGTAGAGAAACCACATATACCAATAATATCTGGAATACCCAAGACACATAAAAGCATTGAAAACCCTGCATTTAGCGCTGTAGTGTCAGGTGCTGGTTCTATAACTGAACCTTTGGCTGTATTTGTTGACTAACAATTAAAAAAGTTATTGGGATCCTTGAAACATATTACCAAGGATTCCTGGGATTTTTTTAAGAATTATTACTGATCATAAGTACAGTGCGACAGTATATTTAGTGACAATAGATGTGGTGGAACTATTCCCCAGTATCCCCCACAACATAGGATTGGAGTGGTTTCAGGAAGTGTTATTAGAAGCAAAGTATCTGGAAGTCAACGTTGTTAATCTAATAATTGAATTTATGGATATCATACTCAAAAACAATTATATGTATTTCAATGATGAATATTATAAACAAGAAAGAGGTGTTGCTATGGGTGTGGCTTGCGCCCCCTTATATGCCAATTTGGCATTATATTTCTGGGAAAGGAATTACATTATAGAGACGGAATGGTATAGGAGTATTGTTTATTATACCAAGTTTCTTGATGATATTTGCTTGCTGTAGCAGGAGTCAGTGGATGAACTGACAGCCTTTTTGGCTTATATTAACAGGACCACAGTTTTTTTTGAGATTTACACATACTGTATCCCTAGAGAAAATAGATTATTTAGATTTATACAATGCCTACCCTAAAAACGTGCACGCTGATTGGCCAGCCCAACCAGCGTGCCCGTTAAAATATACTAGCGGAAAAGGTCCGCCGCCCGGACTTTTTCGTTAGTTACTCGCTATGTTAAAAAGAGTTTAACATAGCGAGACAGCTAAAAAGCGGAGATCTCCGTTGCTTTTAAACTGTCTCGCTATGTTAAACTCCTTTAACAAAGCAACGGAGATCTTGCGATCTCCGTTGCTTTAAACTTGTCTCGCTGTGTTAAATGAGTTTAACATGGCGAGACTTTTAAAATAAGCAACAGAGATCTCCGTTGCTTATTTAAAGCTGTCTCATGTTAAACCCATTTAACATAGCGAACAAAAGCAACGGAGAACTTGCGTTCTCCATTGCTTTACAACTCTGATGTACTGTAGGCATCGCGCAGTACATCAGAACTATGGAACACCAGACAGGTTGTGGAAGGGCAGCAAAGGCATTATACAATGCCATTATTTAGAAAAGTAATTATGTCTTTTCTTAAATAATGGCATTAATATAATAACACTTCTGGGTGGGTAATGATTTACCCACGGTTGTCTTTGTTTGGTCCCTCGGGACCAAACCACACCAACCGTGGGTAAATCCAGCATTACCCACACCCAGGCGTGGGTTATTGCTATAGTAATGTTATATAAGGGTTCAGTGAACAAGTGCTTCCATTCTAAGATATTTAGGAAACACACAATCTAAAATTCATATTTACACTATGACAATGGTCACCCTAATTTTCAGAAGAAAGGTATTGTGAAGGGGCAGTTAATCAGTGCCTTGAGAATGTGTAGTGAACTTTCAACATTTCATCATGCATTGGATTTTATCAAGGGACTGTTTATACAGAGAGAATATCCACCAAGTTTGTTGAACAGTTTGATAGATGAAGTGATTCGAGACAGGGATGTTAAATACAGTCCACTATTGGGTAAAGGTTGTAATCTTGAAATGAAACAGAATATAGGTCAGGTAGAATATGTAACTGCCTTTGTTCACACATACTCCACTACTTCTATGGATATAAACGGGATTATTAAGTGACACTGGGGAATTTTGAAAGTATATGAAGAAATTAAGAATTATATACCAGATATACCCAAATTTATTAGAAGGAGGGATATAAATGGAAAGGAAATGTTAGAAAGGGGAACATGAGTAATGGCAAGGTAGAAAACAGACTTAGTACATATAAATGGGGAATGTGCAATCAGTGTTGGTATATCATTGACAAAGATGACGTTATTTTAGCAAGAAATTATAGTTTGAAATGTAAGGGACATTACACGTGCAACACTTCTGGAGTGGTCTATATAGTTATTTGTGAAAAATGTAACAGTTTTTATGTTGGAAAGACAGAGAGGAACGTCAGAAGAGGATATGTGAGCATACTTATGATATTTTGAAAGCAAAAGAAACTAGTGCACTATTTAAGCACTTTGGCTGTGCGTTCTAACTGTAATTTGAAGTTTATGGTCATTGAACACGTAACATCTGATGCCCGTGGGGGTAACTGGGAGGCCAGACTTGAGTATAGGGAATTATTCTGGCAAATAAAGTTAGAGGCAGGAAAACCCCTGGGGTTGAATGACTATATAAGTGTCAGCAGTGTTCTTAAACTGAAGTCAGTGAAATTATAAGGGTAGTGGCAAATTTAGGCTATACAATAGGTGTCACAAAGCAATACATTCATAGTGTAAAAATATTACAACAATGATGAAAAGGATACTTTTAAAAGTGGTTTATATGTTTTTAATAACATTATACATTGTATTTAGTTTATATGTACTGAAATTGTGTATTTTTTTTAAATGGGGGAACTAGTGATTGATTGAAGCTGGTTTTCTATTGGACATTTTGAATTTGCTGGTTATATGTAAGGAACAGTTCAAACATTATCAACTTGTTCTGATGAAGCCTGACACTTAACTGTTACTATTTTATTTGTGTTTGATCGTAATTGCTGTTGCCCACTGTTTTAACCTTATATTGGGTTAAACTGCTGCTACTATTTGTGTTTACGGTGTGCTGAGTCAAACGGACTGCACAGTGAATTAAAGTTTCTGCTTCCAGCCGTGGAGTCTTTGTTTTTATCTGGTTTCTTGCTTGGTGGAGTTTTTAATCTCTTTTTTTAACCAGATTAACCCATTGGACAAAGTATATTATTCAGAAGAATTACAGGAGCAGAGCCAGTTGTTGTTGAGATATTATTTTAATTAAAAAAAATGTGTATGTTTTATGTGGATTGTTCTATAAAAAATTTAGGTTATTTGGCATTCTGCACCCTCTGTTATGCTTTTTACATAGGGAAAACCAATCATTCCTTTAAGGAACAGATTTTGGAACACTTGAGAGACATTAGGAATTGGAGGCAGGAAAATGCATTATCACACCATGTGGTGGCTGAAGGGATCTCCCATAAGTTTACGTTTCTGGCACTGGAGATACTTGGAACTGATATTAGGTGCAGGGATCTTAATACCAAGACAGAGGCAAGGGAACAAGCCTGGATTTTATCACTCCAAACAAATAGGTTTCCAGGGCTAAATGAGGTTGTTTCCCTTTAGCCTATGTTGAAGGCACGCCTACTCTAACATTAAAATGTGTGTATATATATATATATTTTTATATGAATGTTTTAAAGTTTTGTATTTTGGTATTTTGTAGGTATATTGCTGTTATGTGATGTAATTTTTTTATTGCTGTTAAATTTTTTTTACATGCTTCTTGCAGCAGGAAATGATGTCAGTGCCATTGCTATATTGATAGTTCTTTTTAATGTGACTCTCTGGTGAAGTGATATATTGTATTGTGAAAGCGCTTACCCATTTTTATTTTTACTTTTAAATTGAATAAATGTAATAACCTATAGCCTTGGTGGCCTGGCACTTATTTATTTGGACTTTTGCCCTGTACTCTTGCCATTAATGCAAGAGCAATGTGTGCTTGTTCATCCTGTGGACCCATTTATAAATATACTTGGCAGAAACATTTTTTTTTAATAAAAATGGAGATATGGGATAATGAAATAGAAGGAGAAAGAGGTGACTAACGAGGTTTAAAGCCCATAGAAATTATACAAACACACACATGTATATATATATATATATATATATATATATATATATATATATATATATATATATATATAGTGGATATAAAAAGTTTACACACCTCTGTTAAAATGCCAGGTTTTTGTGATATAAAAAATGATACCACAATAAATCATTTCAATGTGACCTATAACCTGTATAATTCAATTGAAAAACAGATCTGTTAAGGGAAAAAATATAAAAAATAAAAAACGTACAATACGCTGGTTGCATAAGTGTGCACACCCTTAAACTATTACTTTGTTGTGTGTGCACACCCTTAAACTAATACTTTGTTGAAGCACCTTTTGATTTAATTATAACATTCAGTCTTCTTGATTAGGAGTCTATCAGCACGGCACATCTTGACTTGGCCATATTTGCCCACTCTTCCTTGCAAAAGCACTCCAAATCTGCCTGAGTGCAAGGACATCTCTTGTGCACAGCCCTCTTAGGTCACCCCACAGATTTTCTATTGGATTTAGGTCTGGGCTCTGGCTGGGCCATTCCAAAACTTTAATTTTCTTCTGATGAAGCCATTCTTTTGTTGATTTGGATGTATGCTTGGGGTCATTGTCATGTTGAAAGGTGAAATTCATCTTCCACTTTCTAGCAGATACCTGATGGTTTTGGGCCAAAAGTGACTGGTATTTGGAACTGTTCATAATTCCCCCCACCTTGACTAAAGTCCCATTTTCAGCTGAAGAAAAGCAACCCCAAAGCATGATACTGACACCAACTTGCTTCACCATAGGGGTGGTGTTCTTTTGGTGATGTGAAGTGTTTTTGCGCCAAACATATCTTTTGGAATTGTGGCCAAAAAGTTCAGCCTTGGTCTCATCAGACCATAATACATTTTCCCACATTCTTTTGGGAGACTTGATCTATTGTTTTGCAAATTTTAGCCAGGCCTGAATGTTTTTCTGTGTAAGAAAAGGCTTCTGTCTTGCAACCCTACCCCGTAGTCCAGACTTGTGGAGAATACAGGAGATTGTTGTCACATGTAGTACACAGCCAGTACTTGCCAGAAATTCCTGCAGCTCCTTCAGTGTTGCTGTAGGTCTCTTGGCACCCTCCTTGACCAGTTTTCGTCTTGTCTTTTCATCAATTTTGGAGGGACATCCACTTCTTTGCAACGTCACTGTTGTCCCATATTTTCTCCACTTTTTGATGACTGTCTTTACTGTGCTCCATGGTATATCCAATGCTGTGGAAATTTTTTCATACCCTTCTCCTGACTGATACCTTTCAACAATGAGATCCCTTTGATGCTTTGTAAGCTCTCTGCGAACCATGGCTTTTGTTGTAGCAGGCAACTGAGTAAATGTCAGGAAAATCCTACTAGGATAGCTGAACTTTATTTGCGTTAATCAGAATCTCTTTAATTGATGGCAGGTGTGTACCCAAGAAGACTGAATGTTGTAATTAAATCAAAAGGCGCTTCAATAAAGTATTAGTTTAAGTGTGTGCACACATAAAGTATTAGTTTAAGGGTGTGCACACTTATGCAACCAGCGTATTGTATGTTTTTTATTTTTTATATTTTTCCCCTAACAGATTTGTTTGTTTTTCAATTGAATTGTACAGGTTATAGGTACATTAAAGGTGGGAAAAGTTTTGAAATTATTTATTGTGGTCTCATTTTTTTATCACAAAAACCTGGCATTTTAACAGGGGTACGTAAACTTTTTACAAGCACTGTGGGCTCAAAGCCCCGTGAACATTCCATATTTAGGGATCAACTTTATATTCTCTCCTTGGAGTAATTGTGCCTTGGAGGAAATATTTATAATTATATTTATTTCTAAAATTACATGCATGCATACGTATATGTTGCATACTAGTTGTCAAAAGTTTATCTTGTCAAACTGAAAAAAAAGTCAGTCTGTGTGATCAAAAATCACCTGATCTAATATACTGGTTTTTTTGTGAGATTACAATACAGCAGGGATCAGAGAATTTGCCCATTCCCACTATAGTGTGATCTCAGAGTTGGTATATTATTAGCAGGTGTGGGAAGGGTGCAGGTGGGCTTGTCACCCTGCAAAAAATGTTTTTTCCCTGATAATGTGAGCTTTGATAGTATGACAATATAACAAAGTGCAATGTACATGTACTCAGCAATCTTCAGGAGAGCAAGCACATTCAAAATGTAAGCTGTAATTTGTATTTATTGTAGTTGTTGTAATTACTTATTTAATAAATTGGAATTTTTATTAGTCTCAGACTCAACTGATATAAATTATTTTTAATAGTCTATTTGAGAATTGTTGATGTTGAGAGGCATACTTGTGTTATTAACCAATACTTGTATATTTTAATTTGTAATATGCAAAGCTGTGCTTTTCATATTATATTATATTACTAGCGGTACCCGGCCATGCGTTGCTGTGGCTCAGTCTGGTAAAAAGGAAAAGAAAGAAAAGAGAAAGCGCACGTTTCTAATATGTTTAATTTCACAATGCTTGTGGGTATACAATATTTTTTGTTGTTCCATTGTCTGTGCAGATATAGAGATTGTCTGGTTTGCAGACTCTAGATCATGCAACATATAATTGTCCATGTTAGAAGCAATCCGTGTGTAGATCTAAACCACACAATTCTAAAGATTGGCCCTGAGCATTGTTGATGGTGATTGAAAACGCCAATCGAATTGGGAATTGCAATCTCTTAAATTGAAATGGCATATCCGTTGGAATCTTTGGAATGCAAGGAATGAGGACATCTTCACCTTTGAAAGGTCCTGTCAAGATTGTTGCTTCTATGATGTTGCTCATTAATTTTTTTACTGCAAGCCGTGTACCATTGCAAAGTTTTAGCTGGTTGATATTTCGCAACATGATAATTGTCACGCCGATTTTTAATTGCAGTACATGCGGTGGCATCCCTAGCAGATCAAATGAATTCAAAAATTCTGTTGGATAATTAACCGCTTCATCTGCTTCCACAAAAGTGTCGATGGACTTGTATGTGACTGCCTCGCTTTCAATGTTAGACTGAATAATATTGTTAAGTTCGTAGACATCTTTGTTCTTGGCCGCAAGAATAGCTCGTTCAGTCAGCCAATCGTGATTCTTATAATTGGTTTGAATATTGGGAAATACTTTTTCAACCAATTCTTCTTTTGACGTCACTAAATTGCAGAAGTTATGAGGCAATAAAATTCGTCCTGAGTTCAGATCAACCGGCACCTTTCCGTTCCCAATTTCAAGCAATTGATGTGAAAATATCTCAGCTGATCGATCATTTTGCAGCTGGACACACATATTTGTAGTTAATTTTAACGTCTTTACGTGTCGCCACAAAGTAGAGTATTTCAGGCAAGCATTTATTTTGTCCGCTGGTGTCGATCGAGGAAGTACAGGTAATGTTTGCCTGAAATCTCTTGCAAGCAGTATTAATGCATTCCCAAATGGTCTGATGTTTCCACGCAAATCTTGCAATGATCACTCAAGAGCCTCGAGCGATTTTTTGCGTGCCATTGTGCATTCATCCCAAACAATGATTTTGCATTTCTGCAATACTTTTCCCATGCCAGATGCTTTGGAAATGTTGCACATGGGAGTTTCAAGGAATTGCACGTTCAATGGCAATTTCAAAGTGGAATGAGCAGTTCTTCCACCTGCTAGCAATGTCGCAGCTATTTCGGATGATGCAAGAGCTAAGGCTATGCCATTTTGGGATCGAATTGCTGCCAAAATCAATGTAATTAGGAACATTTTACCAGTTCCTCATGGCGCATCTAAGAAGAAGATTTCTCCAACCCCGTTATTGACAGTTTGCATTATTTGATCGTAAATGCCTTTTTGCTCAAGCGTTAGCTTAGGAATATTTGATTGCACATACGACAAAAGATCACCGTGTTGTAATTTTGTTCATGACGCAATTCTACATCGAATGAAGCAGCAGCAGATCGATTCGGTGATGGCATTCACAATTGATTGAGAACTTTGTTCGTGATTTCTAAGCACAAATCTTCAATCATTATCAACGCTTCGTTGTAGATTTCTGCTGTGAAATCCATGTTCATATTTGAATTTTCCTTGCGTATTCGATGGAAAATATCTTCAGCCATGTGCGATTTATATTTCTCCCATAACTCTGTTGGAGATGAAGGAGAGCAGGCGGTCAAAATGATTGCAAACAATGCATGAATTTGATTTGGATGTGACGTATTGCACGTGTCATTAATGCATACATCCCAGTGTCGGTCGTTCTCCAATAAATTCAGAGCTTGACATGCACTGTGGAAAGTGGCATGTGTAACACTGTTGACAATTCTCAATTGCTGGAAAGACTTTGGACCAGGCACATTTACCAACAGCATGCAAAGAAAGAAGCATTCATCTTGATTGGGATGCACAGTGTACATTCTGCCTATCATAATTTCTTTGAATATGCCAGGTTGTCCGTCGACTCACTCTCCTCGTTTGCGTCGTTCAAATTATTTTCTACTCACATTCCATGTGTAATACGTATGCACTTCCGAATACAGCAGTGTTTTCACAAATGCGTCATTTTGACATAACGTGAAGAAAGCAGTTAACATTGTAGCCATTGGATTCTGGGCTATTTGTTGCACATTTGCAGCTGTGAAATAAACATGTTGTCCATTTTCTAGATGTACTGCTAAGTGAACAACAGCTGGACTTCGTTCATGTATGGGAAATGAAAGAATTCGCCATACAGCTTCATTGCTGCTTATGTATCTTCCAGCCTGATACTGTGCAATTTCATCGATATGTATGACCGCATTCCTATCACTTCTTTCTGGTTGCACGCCAAAAACTGCCATGTCGCTGCCTTTATTCATGTACTTACAAATGTATTTGATCGATTTAACAGAGTTACAGTATTCCACGTTTATGTGCGCTTTGTATGTTTTTGATAGCAAAGGTGAATATGGAGCAACCCACCTGTTATCTACTTCGATGTCACCATTTCGCATTTGTATGGTTGCTAATTTACCACCATCTTCTGCTGATCTTCTTCTGTATAAAGGATATCCATCGTTTCCTGTAACTGTGTTGGATACTAATGCTCGAGGATATCGCTTAGAGCATTTTCCGTCTATCATGCATGGTGAATTTGGATGCAGTGTACCGCAAGGTCCATGTATCATATTTTTCATCACAACTTCATGCAAATCCTTATCGACGTCGGCATTGGGTATTTCAGTGCATATTACATCGTTGATTTTGTTTGAAGTGAATTTGTTATAGAGCCAGATTAGTATATGTGCGTGTGGCAATCCTCTCTTTTGCCATTCCACTGAGTACATCCAAAAACGCACAGAGCCAAACACTTCATGTTTTACCATGAAATCCATCAGCGATTTCAGCTTCTGTCTGAAAACACGTGCTGTGATTCATGCCTATCCACCAGCGATTGCCCAGGAAGTAAGAGCTGTTGTATATCATCCCAAGCTGGATTGCATGTGATTGTAATGAATAGTTCTGGACGCCTGTAGTGATGAACATACGCAGTTGCATCTTGAGCGTACTCATGCATATGACATGGACTGCCTGTATATGAAGATGGCAAAATCGTTAGTCTTCCAATGTTAGTTGTATTGCCGTCATTTACAACTGCATCTTGCAAATGAACGTATTCTTCAGAGTAAAGCTTGGTCTGATTAAAACGGATGAATATCAAACGTTCTGTTTCGATTTTTGCATACATATCTATGATGTATTGGTGAAACAATTGACGGCATTTCAAAATGTGATTGTCTTCATTCTCTTGAATCATTAATCAGTATGAATAATAGTTCATTGTGCTGCATTTCATATTTGTTTCTTCGCCACTGACTGGATTTATCATCAACATTGAAGTGATATCCATCGGTACCATCCCAAAAAATGATTTGATATTGCAGGGCATCATAGCATTGATGAGTTTCTGCAACTGTTGTCAATTGATCGTTTCTCCAATGAAGAACAATATCTCTAGGTTGGAATTGATCTCCGACTATAACAATTGCCACTTCATCTATAGTTGGAGCATTGAATCTTTGCACATGTTCTGCAGCAGGTGTTTTGTCAGCATGAATAACAATCTTGTGTGTATCAGATGGCATCATGTCAATTGCTGTTTTGAACAAACGCACTAAATAGTTTTTTCATGAAGAAGTTCTTGCAGTTGGGAAACAATGGACCTTTGTATGCCGGTAGAAATTCCGCAATGTGCATTCAATTCATCATTGCCATCACCAATGAAATACATTTGTAGGAATTTATGTTGACCATCTGGGAATGGAAGCAGGGAACTGGCTTTATGATAAATTTGTCCTTTCACTTTGAAAGTTGGCATGAATTGAGCTGTTACGATTTCTGCACCAAACAACGTTATTTGGAAGCATGAGTTGTATTTCCTGATGTTAGATAGGAAATGCTTGGATTCGGCGGTATATCTGGCAAGCAAAGTTTTTAATGGCTCTGGCGGTTCTCCAAGTTGAGGCAGTTTAATTTTTCCAGCGGCGCAACACATTCCTTTCATTTCTCCATTAAATTTCAGAGCCTTGCAATAAGGACACACTTCAGTCATAGTGCCAATGAGAACATGCCAGCTCAAACTATAATCATCAGCTGGGTTGTACCGGAATGCAAGGCGATTGTAATCGCATGATTGCTGAGCACAGAGTCATGTTTGACGCTGATCTGCTGTTTCTCGTTGATGTCTTTCAGCCACTCTCAGCCTGTTGCGTTCATTCTGTTGACAACGAAGCAGATCTGAAACTGCAGAATGCGATCGCCGTTCTCGCACCCGTGCATCCTCAAGTCTGGCTGCACGTCGCTCTGCTGCTTCCTCAGAATGTATTTGAGCCATTCTTTGTCTGTTTTGCTGATTTGCTGATGCCCGTTCTTCCTCAGTTTGATTTGCAATTACTCATCGCACTGCTTCTGCTCCGCGAGTACGACAACCTAAGTTTGATCTTCTGCGAAGCATTATTTGGATGAAATAAAGCAGATCGATTGCACTGAAAAAGACGAAAGAAAGTTAAAACAAAAACATATAAAATTGCATATTTGTATACAAATATATAGAATCCATAGTAGGTATATAAAAACACATGCGTATTCGAATGCAACGTGTGACATCTATGTAATAGTGGGTATATAAAAACACACGCGTATTCGAATGCAACATTGTGTGAAAATTTCAAAGCAATCGGTGAAGAACTTTCGGAGATTTAAGATTTTGAACAACCGAACATTTACATTTTTATTTATATAGATATTATATTATATTATATTATATTATATTATATTATATTATATTATATTATATTATATTATATTATATTATATTATATTATATTATATTTGTATCATCATGTGTTTGATATATCCAGATTCTCAAGCCAGCATACTAAATAACTCAGACAAGACGAACTCTAATGACTAAAATAAAATACTTGTTTTTCTTTAATATCTATACATTATTTAAAGATATTACACAATTATTTTCAGTCTGTACTAACTTAATCAGATGATTTGCAAAGTGAATGAGAAGCCTGATTTTGCCTGATGATCATGGTATGGAGTCATAGCAAACTACAATAGGACTAGAGTTCTTTCTTGGGGTGACAATGGAAAGTTGAAGAGTATTTAAAAAATAAACGTTCAGAAACAGTCAAAAGTAGAGATGAAAGAACAACTAAAGCATTTAAAACTTTAACTAGCAGAACAAGAGTTTTTATTTTTGACCAGGTTAATTGCAGTAGGCCAACAGTCTCTTTTCAGGAGAGACTCAAGGCGATACTTATACTGACTAAGAGAACTTTGGCCACAGGAGGTAGGAGTGTCATGTACTCTTTTCGGTAAGTGTTGGTTAATATTTTACATCCACCTGAGCTACCATTAACTCAGTCAAACATGAGGAGAATAAATCTAAGATGACTTCTCTGCTTAATCTACCAGAAGCTTATCGGCGTGAAGCAGGAATGGAAATCAAACCAGAAGTAAATAAAAACCAGGCAGCAACTGAATGTGCCAAAAAACAAATGAAAGAATATAAGGTGAAGGATCAGATGAGAAGGCAAGAAATGTGGAAAAAGCATAAATATAGTTGCAAGCATAGAAACTTCTGGAAGAACCTCACGTTGCTCAGGAACAGACACAAGAACGGGGAATTTCACTGCATGCCAGAATCAATAGCTGCAGCTCTGATTTATTAACCAATAAATGAGGGATTCATGTGTATAGTTCCTCGCTTGTTGTTCCTATACAGAAGTATGGTAAGAGGTAACAGCCCTCTCTCACTTCATGTACTCACATGGTTGCTGATTATGAGATATCCAATTTAACTTGATACTACAAGAAGATCATACAGTAACTGCCTTAGTATTTCTTATGTGTGTAGAAAAGCTGAGGTAATATATAGGTGTAGGTTAGATTGCCTCAGCAGACTCCCAGGGATAGTAAACCACAAGCTAACATCACACAGTTAGATCTTACTCATTCATTGCGAGTGCTGATATCAATGCCTTGGTGTCACTTTACGATTATGAATCCTAATTTTATGTAGACAAAACCACACCAAATAGTCCATACAAGAAACTGTAGATTGCATTATAGTCAATCATCTTTCTGGAAAATACATAAAAGATGCGCCAAGTGAATGTGGCAGAACAAATTAGAAAACTGATCTGGCAAAATCTTTGGATTATATAGTCCTTGCAAATACAAAATGAAAAAAAAATAGAATAATAAAACATGTTTTCTAGCCTAATGATAGAAAGCAAATAGGAATTTGTGGGCAGTCAGAATATCTACATGTCTGCCATTATGTAGAGCTGAAGAACAAAGTGGTTTGGATCTACTTTGTGCATAGATTACTGACATAAGACAATCTATAAACGATATCCCTAAATGTGAACAAGTACCTTTTTCATTCCTTATACCTCCTTACTTTCCCCTTCTTCACTTGCTTCATTATTTCAATTAGATTCTCTTTCCTGACTTTCTCTCTAAATATTACATAAGCCTGTTTCTCCCTCATTTCATATTGCAATTCCTGTTTGTATTAGACTAATATACATTTAATTTCTCTACAAACAAAGTATTAAATGATTGTCATATAACTTGTATCAATTCTTTACCAAGTGTTTTATATTATGTCTAATTTGTTATAATTATTTAAACTGCAGATGTTTTTGTTTTATTTTTAAAGACTGTAAAATTGTTGTTCTTAAAATGTTTTGTAAAAATGTGGAGCTTTTCTCCCTGGGCCTCCACTGAAAATGGGCTTCTACCCAATCGGACTTTCCCAGTAATCAAATGTCAGTAAATAAGTTAATACCTAACAACATGTACTTTAGTTACAGTGATTTATTTGCTAGTGCAATGTATCTTGAGAATATGGAATGTCAGAGGTCTTCAAAAAAGTTAAATGGATGTGATGCATAGAAAATAGATTTAGGTGTATTCTCAAAACATTGTAGTCTCTTGACCTTATTCATAGAACCATACTTCTGAACCAGATGAGTGTAATGGATCTGTGTTAGTTATGCTGTCAGATGTCTTTCCACTGTTAGGAAAAGACATCCTGTACAATGCCATAGTTCAGACAGCATACTTTTCCTCCACTGACTTGACAAAGGGTATTATTAAGCAGACCTGGCTTTCATAGCTAGACGGTAGTTCAACTCTATATCTTGTCTCTGATAGTGAAAAAAAAAACAATTGTGCAAGGCATTTATCATAAAAGTAGATGAATGAAGTAGTCAAGATAAAAATGCAGGTGCTGATTCACAATTCAGTAAACGTAGTAGATATTGCAGAAACGTTTGAGCTAAAGTATGAAGTCCTGTTGATTAGATTAGTTTTCCATTTCAACTTTCTTTCTGGCTGATGAAAGCACTAGTAGTAAAACAAGCCTCAGAATCAGCCTCTGTACAAGATTACAGTAGCAGATGTAACATCTATTTATTGTAATAAACTGCCTTTATTTTATGCTTATAGAAAATGTAGCAGTATGCTTTTTTAATATAATCTGTGTTACTGTATTTATCATGGAGTTCTGTGTGCCTGTTGTTGCACAGTTTTTGTATACATTTCTAAATATTTGTATAAGAACCAGAATAAAGATCTGAATTGTTTTCCTCTCTGGCAGTATTATATTATAAGCTACACACCCTTTGAAGTATTTCTGTCCCTAACTATATCTGCAGACAACAGTAGGGAATAGTGAGTCTTTGTCAAAATGATTACTATCAAAATCTAGAACCTGCAATGTGCAAACATGTAATCCCAAAAGCATGTATTCAACATTTCAACTGAGTGAAAAAATATGTTGAAGTCACAACAGTGAATGTACAGTAGCAGTCACTGTTACGGATTCAACATTTTGAGTGGAGATCACGCTATAGTGGGGATCGGGAAATGTACCCTTTCCCTCACGGTAGTGCGATCTCAGAGTTTGTATATATAAGTAGCAGGGGGTGTGGGTGGCACAGGGGGCTTGATTGTTTCAGTAAAGTTGACATTCCTGAGTTGTCGACTTTCCTTAAATCACCAGGTAACCACAGAAAAAACAAACCAAGGCAAGCTCCACAAAACAGCAGGCAATTCCAGAAAAGGCTTTTGTTTTAAAAAGTTAGGTGTGTCATACTACATAGGATTTAAGCTTTAACACACTGGATATTGATAGACCCTCATTTAGACCTGGGGGGGTCGTGACATGTAATCTCCCAACGCAATTCCCTTTCTTCCAGTATATCCTCCCATGCCCCCCCCCTTTTTAAAACAAATATGATTTTGCATATATTTTTATTTTTTTTTAAAAAATTCAGATTTTTAAGATGAGTGTGGGGGTTTGTTTAAACAAATAGGCCATTGCAATTGTTTTTTATTACTGGGAAATGTGTAATGAGTCATGTGATCAATTGGGAGTGGTATGTAAGGATGGTGTTTGGTTTGATTTATTGATTCTGATGAAGTATTTGTTTACGAAAGTGCTTAATTCTTGTGTGCTGTCTCATTAAATAGACTTAAATAATATTTCAACTCACAGTTGCCTTTTCTGGAAATGTCTGCTGTTTTGTGGGACTTTCCTTAAATGCCTCTTTCGGATAGGTGCATGCTCGTATATTTGAGTTCCGACCTTTCTGGTCAGAAACATGAACACTCACACTTGTCAGGTGCGAGATTTTGATACTAAACCTTATCAAAGCTACAGAAGAATGCAAAAATATTTGTTGTCACAATCAGTGCCAGATTTAAAAGTCACATTCTGAAAAGAGCAAATGACAAGAGTCCAGCTACCGTATTAACTGCTCAGCTATAACGTTGGCAAATGTGACTATTTGGCCCAGACTTTCTATATACTCATGTTAGGAATCTGTTTATCACTACCATTACACAATCATGAATGAAAGGGTAATTTTACATTCTCTGTATGAAATCACCTTTCTTCATAAAAGTGGGCAGTTATATTGGCAACAGTGTTGATGAGATGGCGTCTCTTAAATGTTCTGTTCAAAAACGAATCCCAAAATATTGAGAAATAGCAACGTTATGAGAAGGTACTTTCCAAAGTAAATGCATGTTGATAACTTTGTCAGTTGCAGTAATTTTGGGTCAGGCTTTCAGTAAACAGTTCCACTGAAAAAGTGGAATTCAGTACTTATTAATAACTACACTCAGAGGCCCATTTACAAACTGAATTATGCAGGAACAGTGGCATGTTAATTAGGAGCACACTATAGGAGGCGTATTTGGGCTGAAAAGTTTAGTATTGATTTAAGTTATAGAAATTTGTTGAAACTCCCATAGAAAATAAATCATTTCTAGTTCCAGTTAAGGAAGGCCATACCTCTCAACTGTAGAATGTCTGGAATTTTGTAACGTATTTTTGGTCTGTTCCTTATAAAATTTGTGACATTCTGGCAAATCTCTGAGGACTGATATCATTAAATTATGGCATACATTTGAGCTTCACAATTCATATCATTCAGAAAATGCATGCTAATTTAAATCCTGTTATTCTAGCAACTTTCTAAGTTTGTAAGAGCAATAGTTAAAATTTGTGCCTATTTTTGGGCCTTTGTCCCACCATTATTTTAGGCTTTATCCAGATTTCTTGTGCTTAGCAATTGAAAGGCATGAGGGAGGCATGCTTTTGCTCTAGGCAGATCACTACCCTGAAACTTCATAGGTTCAAGAATGATGAAGAGGTAGAAGCTGAAGGGTTGAAGTGGGTAAAAAGTGTCACAGTATAGAGGCAATGATGAATATATTGTTCTACACTGTCAGATAACAATATAAAATACAGGATGACTTTCATGATTTCTTGGATTGGGACAGCAGGAGCTTGGATATCCACTAAGACTAATAACCTTAATACTGGCAAACTAGTATACCAAACAGCAAAAACAATTGAAAAAAATACCAAGACTGAAGACTCTTCAAGTGAATAAAAACCCCTTTTATTGAAAACTCAGGGTCAGGGTCAGAAGGGAGCAACAAGTGTAAACATTTTTCTTCACTGTTCAGAATGAATTGTCTTTTTATTATATTAGTATTTCCCATTTAAAGGTGGGTTTTTGTTACAGCCATAACACATGTGGGCATACCTCCCAAATGTCCCTGATTCAGCAAAAGGTCCCTGATTTTTGCTGTAGATTTTTGCCCTGTCCCTGGCAAAATGTATGATTATCTATTAAATCACAGATTATTACAATTAGTCATTAGTATTAGTGCCAGTTATTAGAGTTTTACTCATTAGAGTTTCATACCTCTTATTATTCAAGAATGCATGTTGATGCAAAACCTATAGTGCAATTAAATGTTTAAGTGAAACAGAGTAACACTAAAGCTTGTTATTGATTTTGAGCCTTTGCCCCCCCCACCCTCATTATGTTTGGCATTGTCCAGAATTCTTCAACAAAGAAGTTGGGAGGTATGCATGAGGGACATTGTCAAGTTGCCCCCTCCTACCTCTCTATACTGATAAAATGTTAACCATGAGTCATGAGGCATCCAGTTATGTAGCTAGGGTGGGGCAAGAGGGGCAACTGCCCTGGATACAAAGTGTTGGGGGGGCAATCAGCCAACCCTGATCTGATCTCTCTATTTAATGCAATACTGGCTTTTAAAAGCTGGTATTGCATTTTCGGTCAAACCTGAGAGCTGTAGCACTCTCTGTCTGGTCTAAACTATAGCAACTGCTTGCTACATTGTGGCAAGCCATTCACTACAGTTAAGAAGTATGTTTTTTTTAACTAAACTCTGAGCACTGCAGTGTTCTGCGCAGGCAGGGTATAAACTGTAGCAACTATTTGCTTCATTTGTAGCCATGCTGCAGTTTAAAAACAATATATATGTTTTTTAAACTAAAACATGGTACATAGTGTTCCCTGCAGGCTGAGTGTAAACTGTAAGCAGTTTGGTACAGTTTAAAAGAATAATTTTTTTAAATAAAATATGTTGAAGGAGGATTGTGGCAGAGCAAAGAAACTGGACCTGAATGTATGGGGGAGGGGCATGCCACCTTGTTGTTGTACCAGTAGAAGGAACATCTGTTTTTTTTTTTTTTTTTTCGCTTTCACTTTAAGAGCTGAGTTGTTGGGGCTCTGGTTCAAAGTACTAGCCCAGGGCACTGGTTGAATGAGCTACACATTTGTAGGCATGCAGTGTTATTAGTGTGTGTGTGTGTGTGTGTGTGTGTGTGTGTGTGTGTGTGTGTGTGTGTGTGTGTATGTTTATATATATATATATATATATAGACTGTGTATATATATATATATATATATATATATATATATATATATATATATATATACACCCGTGGTGGTGGTGCTGCGGTAGTGTTGTCGCCTCACAATAAGACGCTGTCCGGTTCGATTCTCAACTAGAGCGTCTTCTGCATGGAGACATGCGTGAAGTTGAAGGTTGTGCATCAGGCCTGGCAAGCAGTGCGTAAAATCAACTGCCAATCATTAGCGGACGGAGTTCGCTGTGGCGACTAACCGGGAAAAGCCGAAGACACAAACAAACAAATATATATATATGTATGTATATATATATATATATATATATATATATATATATATATATATATATATATATATATATACTGTGTGTGTATATATATATATATATATATATATATATATATATATATATGTATATATATATATATATATATATATATATATATATATATACACAATTTATGTGTGTGTGTGTGTGTGTGTGTGTGTGTATATATATATATATATATATATATATATATATATATATATATATATATATATAAATCCATAAAACGTCTTGGACACTAAAGAAAAATCATTTCACGATGTGTAGTAGCTTTGAAATCTTTTAATCGAGCAGTTGAACTCTTTTAATCCAGCAGTAAAAAATGTCCACTAAAACAACAGTATAAGAAAACTTGAAATAAATTTGAAATAAAATGGAACAGTTGTATTTAAGCACTTTCATTCATTGTCAAGTTCATTTTACAGTTATTTAACAGTCAAACGTCTTCAGAAATACCTAATACTCAGAATATATTTATTCATATATCTATATATCTATATCTATTTATATATCTATATACATATCTATATCTATATACATATATATATATATATATATATATATATATATATATATATATATATATATGGCTTCTTACAGGAGGAGCAGCTGGAATGGCTCTCAGGATAACACTTTTTGGGGGAGGGCAACACTGCAGAATTATTGTATTCACTAAAGTATTTAATTATTTTTAATTTAAGCATATAGAAAGCCAAAGCAAATCACAAAGCAGGATACTAAGCTTTTGGTTTGTCAGAGTGCTAGCATGTATGGCAACTGCAATGCTTCCATTCTATTGTATCAGTGGCTAAAGGAATTACCCATCCAAAATGGCCTTAAATTCAGGGATCCATGTGTTCTAGAAGGGTTGATTCTGCATGGAATACAGACAGGCATGGTAGCCATGCTGCTGTGACAACACAGTGGCTTTTAACTATTTTCTAGACCTTTCTAACTAAACTGCAATGCTCTATCACATGATGAAGGTTTAGTATACAGGACACTTATCATCACACTAACAGGCAACAGCATACACAGACAGTAGAGAAAACACAACTACAAAAAGGGCATACTCAACTGGCAGGCCGACACCCTTAAGGCAGCAAGGTCTAGGCAGTACCTCTGGTAATTTCTTAGTCATAGGTAACTCCATAGTCAAACAGATGCAACACTCATGAAGCAGAGGAGGGACAGAGTCATTATTGTCTGCATCTCATGTGCCATGATCTACAGTGTCACCAGGATCCTCAAGTCCCTTCACCCTATGTACACATATGAGATGGTCGTTTCGCATTAGAAGTGAATGACTTGAGACATACCTCCTTGCATCATATGAAGATGGACACACTGGAGGCATTAAAATGTGTATCTGAAATTAACGTGAAACTAACGTTGAGCGACAGCTTGCATTGCCAAGACAGATACTGCAATGCAAACAAAATATAACATACTTCAGTTATTGCCTTAGCTATTGGCATCATTCTAAGGGGATCCACTGCCTCTCTTTCTCTCTCTCCCTATAAATATATATATATATATATATATATATATATATATAGCCTGGGAGGACATGATGAACAGCCATGGCCACTTTGCTAGGGATGCCCTATACCTCTCTCCTCATGGCTTCTGTACATTCTCCAGGACTTCTTCTCTTCCTTTCCCATATTGCCTTTTATAGGCAAGGCCATTTTCCTCAAATTACTTACCTAGCCAGTCAAACTCAAAAATATATAAAGTAGCACTGCTCAATGCTAGAATCCAAAACAATAAGGTGCATTATTTACAGGCATTCCTAACTTTTAAAAATATAGGTGCCTGCGTAGTTACTGAAACTTGGTTTCAGAACAGTGATAGCACACCCATAGTACAGGGTTTCAATGTCTACAGCTCTTTCAGTCAGAAAATGATGGTGTTACTACAGAGGTCCCAACTTCAGACTCATAAGCCAGGACAATGACCTTTCTTCCTCTTTATCTTTTTAACTGTAAATTGAACTCAGTACCATATAGTAGCCAACTGTCTTACCCTCTTGATGTCATCTGCAGCCCAATAAGTTGGAAGCCTGTACCATCCCAAATAAATATGCACAAAGACACCTGTACTTCATTAATTCTAGATCCCTAGAGTAACTGGTTCAAATTCCACTTAGGGATTCAAAAATTCCCAGTTCTCACCAATATACCCACCCTATATTCATCGCCTACAGTTACCACATCACTTGTCAAATTTGACCACCAAACGGAATCACTCACTATGAGGGTAAAACCTGCCTTTACCACAAAACTGTTCCCTCTTTAGAGACTACTCTGAGCCAAACCTAACCCAGTTAACTGATGACCTTATAAGTTTTAAGCACCCTCCTTACCTTGATTACCCCATGTCGCATGCTACCACACTTTTGGATACATTTTATGCCCACCTCAAAGCATGCATCAAAGAATCTGTCCCCACAAGACATAAATGCAATGCCAAATTCAAGAATAAACTCATGTGGTGGAGCCCAAGTACAAACAAAAAGGGGAAACAAATGCATAGCTCATAAAAGCAAATTTATTACCCCATCATCTAGAGGTGAGCTCAGAAATATCAATAAAGAACTCAGAAACAAAATCAAATCCTCCAAAAGTAAATATGAACTGAGAAATGCATCGTCTGCTAAAGAAAACCACAATGCCTTCCTGAAATATGTCAGAGCATTAGATGTAATGTTCTGCAATGCTTAAAGCTAAATACACAAGAATAACATTTACTTGTCCCCCTGAGAACATTTTCAAACATATCAGCAGACAAATTCAACTTTAACTTTACTCTTCTGTGTCCCCCTAGCTTTTCCCATCTTATTACTAGACCCACACCAGCTCCTCTGTTCTCTACAAGTAAGTTCTGAATACTCTTTCCTAGGCCAAAAATACTAACTGCATGGGTTCTGATAATGTGCCAGGCTGTTATTTTGACTCACTGCTAAGCCTTCTCAACCTAAGTCTTATCAGCTTTATCTGCAAAGCAAGTAACTGCATCATTATGAAACTTATTAATATGGATATAGGAAGTAAACTTTTGATACCACACCACATTCAGGCATTATCAATAAGCCAAACAAGCTAAATGTAAAGTCTTATGTTACTCACTGGATAGCAAACTGGCTAACTGACAGAACCCAATCAATTAGTATGGGAAACATGCTGTCTTTGAAAAGATTAAGTTACCAGTGGTATCCCACAGGGATTGGACCTAGGAGCACTTACCTTTCGCATTTACTTCTCTGATATCAAGCCTTAATTCAAGGGCCTGTAGCTGACCAAATTTGCAAATAGCTGCAGACTTAAAACTGTCATTAACTCACAATCTGACTTCTAGATTCTTCAGGAGAGGCAGATATGCACCAATAAGTGTTGCCTGTACTATGGCCTTAAACTAAATGCCAAGAAATGCAGCATCGTGTCCTTAGGCAAAACTGAAAACCCATGCACCTGCCACACAGGTAACAGTCATTAGACACCTGGGCATGTACATTGACTGTGAACTATCCTTTGATCACAATGCAACTGGTCAGAGTGATAACCAAGGGTATTTCTCCTATATCAAAAGAAGTTATCATCTCTCTTTACTCATCCGTCATCAGGACCATAATAGAATATAATGATAATCCCTTTGATTTGTGTTTGTCTAAGTGTATGACCCAGCTTGAGAAACCGCAATGTTTCCTCGTTACGGTAATCAAGGGTATGTCTTCCCTGAGCTACCCAAAGTTCTGTTTCTCTTTTCTGTTTCCTACAGATTCTTGAGAGTTGACCTCTCTGTAGCCTACAGACCATTGAAGGATCCATTCCTTTGTGATCTCCTGCACATCCACAAAACTAATATCCTAAACACCTGCTCAGGGGATCTTACCTTCCATCAAAATATAAATAGGATCTGCTGGGGAGAGACTCCCTCTTTTATAGAATAGATTCCTTTGAATGTAACAAAAAGTATCTCCCTGACCTTCTTTAAGTGTAACCTGGATAAATGATTGGATGGATGTGTAAATGCAAATACACCCTTGGTCCAGCCCTTTAAGCCCTTATTGAAAGGGGTCAAAACTAGGTATAAATTAGTCATGTCTATGGGTACCTACAATTTTGGATATTGTGACTAGGCTTCTAAAGTTCCGCTGGATCAGTAGCCTGGTATTAATTTATGAATCTATGAAGCTATGAGCCTTTGATAGATGTGGTGTACAATATAACAGCCATTGAACTGCATTAAAACTGTTAATCCTACTCCATTACTCATTTAAATATCTATTGTGTGCAAAGGCACATCTATAATGCTAGGCTGCTACATTTTTGTATTTTTTTACTTGCATGTCTGCATTTCCGTACCTTTTCTGTGTTATAATATGGTGAATTATGAACTACACCCATGAATTCCACCCCAAATAAAAAGGCAACATTTTATGACAGAAGGGTAATAAACTCAGCAATGAGAAATTAAAAACTGTAATCATATGTATTCATACCTCTCAACTGTCCAGATTTTTGCAGAATATCCAGATTTTTGCCTCATACTTTTTAGTCACTTTCTTATAAAATTGTGGTTTCCTTTAAAATCAATCACAAGGTATTGAGGGTGAAGTCAGAAAATAATGGCAGATATTTCAGTTACAGACTTCATATCCTTCAGAAAAAAATAATGTTAATATAAGAGCTGCTATGCTATCAACGTTCTAAGTTTGTAAGTGCAATATTTAAAAAAAACGTCCCTATTTTGGGGCCTTTGTTCCCTCATTATTTGTGTCTTTTTCCAGATTTCTTGCTCTAAAAGCTTGAGAGGTATGTATGTATTTGTTGTGTTTTGCATAATATACTGTTTTTGTTCCTTTACAATGTAAATTAAGAAACCAAGCAAATAAAGAAACTTGCATTTAATATTACTTCACCTTCCATTTGTGTATGCATGTGATTATTTATTTCCATTCTATGTATTCTGTCTTGTTTTGGCAGTAGAAACAATGCAGCTAAGTTTGTTCTGCTTATGAAATGCCCATTATTACATGTAGCTTCTTTTGTAAGTGCTACATTTCTAAATATAGACCAGTTGCCATACTGGTTAAGGTCTTTACCTCCCATGCAAAAGGTACAGGGTTTGAGCCTGACCTCTGGTCAATGCCTGTTTTGAGTTTGCATGTTCTCCATGCATCTGTCTCTGAAAAATATGCTGAGGGTTTACTGTATATGTGCATCAGCACAGAGTGTACGTGGTGCCATATAGACCAACAGCTTTGGCCCTCTACTGTGGTGCCCATATCAGGTGCATGTGCCCATACTGGCCTGTAATAAAGCCCAGCATCCCGAGTCAATGAGCTACTGGCTGGCTGGACACTGCCCAGCCTGGGTTACCTGATTAGAGCTGTGTTGATTGAAACCTGGATGTGAAACAATCAACCTGCCAAACATGAACTATCAATTACAATCAATGTAGGATGTTGTTTGGAAGTGGATGGTACAGTGTAGGCTGAACTTCCTACGTATCCAAGATGGCAGGGCAGTGTATCAAAGGGATCCAGAGCCTACTATTCAGGAGGAGGAGAAGGACAAACTAGAAATGGTGTGGGAATTGTGGCGAGAGAGAGAAAGAGAGCCTTCAGAAGGCAGTGAAGGATGTCATAAGAATTAGTGACAGACCCCAGTGTATGACTGGGCTATGGTCATATTCTCAGCCTATGCCCCACAGCATGGTTGTGATAGTGAGGAAAAACAGTTGCATGATAATCGGTGACCTGAATGCACATATTGGGACAGACACAACTGGATATGAGGACTGTCTGGATCTGCTTGGGTGGGGCAAGAGAAATAAAGAAGGAGTGGCCTTTCTTAGACTTCCTCCTAGTAAAGAAAGGGCACTTGGGTAGAATCAATGATTGCAAAGTCAATCCCAGTGAAACAGCTGGCCACAGCATAAAACAATGAAAGCTGTACCAAGCTGAAGACCTGGAAGATGACTGGAAAGAAAATTAAACAGTCCAAGGAGTTACTCTGGGTTCCAGCATGGAGGAAATAGGTGGAGACAGCTGGAGTTTAAGAAGAATAGCAACACCTCAAAACAGCATGTGTGAGGTATGGAAATAAGGTAGGAAAGCTGCTGGTTGAATTCAAAAGTCCAGGAAGTCAACAAAACAAAGAAGGAGTGCAGGAAAAATGTGGGAGATAGAAAAGACATCAGACCACCTCTACAATCTTCTGGAAAGTGACTCCGTAGGTAACACAAAGAAAGTATATCAGGTTGCAAGGCAAAGACAGAAAGATAACCCTTCATAAGGGGATGCCAGCAACAACCTGTTCACAGTCCACAGGACATCAAAAATATACTTCCAGCAGCTTCTGATTGAAGAAATTCCCACAGAAACTGTACTACCGCTAGAAGAAGTAAGAATAGCACTAAGGAAAAATGAAGTCAGGGGAAGCAGTAGGGTCGGATGATGTCACAGCAGGTATGATAAAGATGTTTTGTGAGATAGAGGAGAAATGGCTCCTGAGGGTATTCATAGCAGTGTGGAGAGAAAGGCATATCCAAGATGACTGAAGACTAAGCATTCTCATGCCACTGTACAAGAACAAAGGGGACATCCACAACTGCGGGCAGTACAGAAGTATCAAACTCCTGTCACACTGCATGAAAGTTCTGGAGAGGGTGACTGATAGACAGATATGCAGAGCAGTAGAAAATAAGATGGGAGATGAGCAGTTTGGATTCAGATCAGGATGCAGCACAACTTACCCAGTGTTGACAGTGAGACAGATTGTTGAAAAGAAACTAGAGATGAGGAAAGAGTCCAACTGGGCATTCCTAGACTTAAAGAAAGCATATGACAAGGCTGATTTGGGCATTACTGTGGTGATTCAAAGTCCCAGAAACATTGGTAGAATTAGTGCAGGCTATGTACAAGGGCCCAATGACTCAAGTATGGACAGTGTTAGGTCTCACGGAGGAGCTCCCAGTGAGAGTGGGTGTGCATCAGTGTTCAGCTCTGAGCCCACTGCTCTTCATACAGGTGATGGGCTACATAACAAACAGGTGAAGAAAATTTGGGACAGAGAGGAAAGGTCAAAGGGGACAGCTCAAGAAAGTTGCTGTTTTCAGATGATGTGGCATTACAGGCAGACACTGATCAAGAACTTCAGCAAAGGACAGGGGAATGGAATTCAAAACTGAAGGCACATGGGATGAAACTAAGCACAGACAAGATGGTGGTAATGGCAGCACACTGGGGAAATCAGAAGAAACTGAGAACAGAGATAGAAGGGAAGATAGTGGAGCAGGTAAACAGCTTCAAGTATCTGGGAGGAGTGGTTGTGGAGAAGGGAAGTCTGAATGAAGAGGTCAAAGCTAGAATCAGAGGGGCTGCAGCCAACTGGTATAGTCTCAGGTGTAGCGTATGACAGAAGAATGCCAAAGAAGCTGAAAAGTAAGGTGTAGAAAACAATGGTGTGACCAGAACGACTGGATGGTACAGAAACCCGGGCAGTAAAATGCCTGAGAAGTGTGGCAGGATGCACACTATGGGATAGACGAAGAAATGAGGACATAAGAGCAGAAGTCAAAGTAGCTCCAATTCCAGAAAAGATCAAAAAAATGAGATTACAATGGTTTGGGCACATGATGCAGAAAAACTGAAGACAATCTGGTGAAGAAGATTTGGGACAAAGAGGAAGAGATAAGAGGAAAGGAGGGCATCCAGGAAAGAGGTGAACGGATTGTGTGAGAGAAGATCTGTGACAGTCAGACATGAGTGTTGAAGAAGGCAGGAGTGTGGCACTACAGCTCACAGACACAGCAGTGAATATTACTGTCTTACAGCTATTGAATATTCAGTTAATTCCTTACTTTTGTGTGTGTGATGCATGTCCTCACTAACCATGTGGGTTTTCAATGACACTTCAGTAGCCCCCCCTATCTCAACGATAACATAAGTGCATTTACAGTCTCTACATTACCCATAGGTATTCAAGCATGTGTTTGTGTGTGTGTGTACATCAATGTTTGTGGATATAAGTGTGCATGCCTGGGTGTGGTGTGTGTGTGTGTGTGTGTGTGTGTGTGTGTGTGTGTGTGTGTGTGTGTGTGTGTGGTGTGTGTGTGTGTGTGTACATGCATGTGTGTGGATATAAGTGTGCATGCCTAGGTGTGGTGTGTGTGTGTGTGTGTGTGTGTGTGTGTGTGTGTGTGTGTGTGTGTGTGTGTGTGTGTGTGTGTGTGTGTCTGTGTGGATATAAGTGTGCATGCCTGGGTGTGGTGTGTGTGTGTGTGTGTGTGTGTGTGTGTGTGTGTGTGTGTGTGTGTGTGTGTGTGTGTGTGTGTGTGTGTGTGTGTGCGTGTGTGGGAGAGAGACAGAGAGAGAGAGAAACAAGGAGACAGAATGGTTTATGATGGACTAACCCACTAAATGCCAGAGTAGGTTCTGGCTCCCCCGATCTTAAATAAGACAATTCTGGTATCAGAGAATGAATGACTGAAAATAGAAGTTGCTTTCCTCATGAAGGTTTCAAATAAAAGATGTTACAGTAAATGTTATATTTTTAGGCACCTAGAATAGTCTCCCAAAAAATATCAAACATTCCACCTCAGGTACAAAATGCTGCCATCAGAAGATTGTGACTGGATACTTATCTGAAATCAGTGTTTTCTGTTGAGGCAAGCCCTCAAATTCCCATTTTGGGAGTTACACACATCATTGTAATTAGTTCTATCGCAGCTGTTACTCCATGTAAAGCAAAGTCGTTTTTTGTGCACAAAAAGGCAATTTACCTTTCTTTAATAACGTCCCAGAAATGTACCATTTTCAAAGTATAGTCAAGTCCACTCTGAACAGGAGAACAGGAGAAAAAATTACACCTATCTAGAATAAGTAAAGAGTTATTATAATTTTTTTGTGATGGCAGATGGGTAATATGTAAAAGTTGCGAAAACTGTCATATTTTACAATTTTACAATTACCCACTTGCCAGAAAACTGTGCTGCTTTTGAATCTTATAAGGACTTGTAACATAAAGCAAAAGTAATAAAGTAGGGGTGTATGACTGGAAATCATTCAGCTATTTCATTTTACTTCTATGTGGTGATGTAACATGCATAATGCTACCTTAAAGGTAGTTTCTGTTGTTGTAATGCTAAAAGCCTTTTTGTGTTGCAAACCAAGATTTTAAATATTAATACATTATGTTTGTGTTTTTAGGTAATTCTTTCAAGAACAGAAAAAACAAGACCTCACATTAATTTTCACCTTGATGATAACCCAGTGTCTCCATCCATGGCTATTGATGAATTTGCTGGATATGTTCTTATTGTTACTGGAAACAAGGTGACTTGTTTATTGAACTTTTCATGATTAATTTTATACTAATACTAATACTAAAATAGTTAGGTTGCCAAATATATGCCACTATTAGTATGTTTTGCTGCAAACCAGGAGCTTAAATCCTGCTGTACATGGGGAAGTAAAGTTTGCACACCGACATTTTGTGAAATTTGCTTTAATAAATTTACCTAATCAAAAAACGTAATCACTGTTTTGCATTTTATCAGATCATATTTCTAATTTAACTTAATTTAATAAAATGTGCTTAGATATGGAAAGTCAGTACTGATGTGCACTGCTAGAGGTGTTATTAGTAATTGTAGGCATTTGGAATTGTCTCATTTTGATATGTGTGTTAGTCTATTTGTATAAATATAATCCATCGCTATTCTATTGTATATTATGTTGAAAACCCTAAGTACTTGCATTCCAAAACTGTATGTATCATAAAGACCAGATGAATTTAGGTTAATGCAACAAGAAAAAAAAAAAAAACAAGATTGTAAAACTTTGTGGTACAGTGCTGGTATTTTCCAGTGGTTGTGCTTGGGCCTGTTATACCAGAAGTCCAGTCTTCAGATGCTAGACTTAAAGTCCTGTCCCTCTACTCAATATCATGTACACTCCCAAGGGGTAATTTCTGTTTACCTGCCCAGTCTATGAATGACCCAGCACATTTTCAACTCCTTTACATAAATAGAACTAGTGGTAAAGCAAATATCTGCTCTGCAGACATAAACCTGTACTACCACAGCAACAAAAAAAGATGGCGTGA
The DNA here is from genome assembly GCF_019279795.1 of Protopterus annectens. NCBI lineage: Eukaryota > Metazoa > Chordata > Ceratodontiformes > Protopteridae > Protopterus > Protopterus annectens. Next base: position 1,418,544,135 of record NC_056745.1, read on the forward strand.
AAAGTATTTAACCCAATCCCCCATTTCTGAAATAGGTTGCTGTTCTATATGAAGCTGATTACCTGCTTAGCTACCTTTAAAACTAGTCTGGATGCAGTCAGCTCTGCGGCATACAGAGACA